>NW_026939587.1:0-9417 GCF_032062105.1 Saccostrea cuccullata | reverse complement strand
ATGATAGAAGGGATGGAAGATGATCAATGACTTGCGCAATGAGTTTGATTAAAGTGAGGAAGGGTTGCGCGTCGCCAACCTCACTCTCTCGTCCGCAACCATCTAGAACCAGTGCCAAGACAAATGTCAGGACGTCCGGAGATGGAGAAGATGCACTGGCTGACCAAGACGTGCTATATGTGCCTTGCCTTGCTCCAAACATTCCACGGTGCTTGCTGTGTCCGCCTTTTTCTCCGTTGAACCATGACGCTTTGTGTAGAGAGTGTTCTCTTAGAGGGATCTCCCTTAAGAGGGTACGTGTTTCCTCTACCCGGACTACTGGAGGGAAGGGGCGTCCGGCCATTGCAGGTCGTGAGACACTGCCCACTGCCATCAAATAAGTACATATTACATTACTTAAAAATTGAATTAAATTTCTGGTGAAATATCAAAAAATCAATATTTCACAAGTATACTTTAAAAATATTATACAAATCTACAACTTTTTAATCATTTTTGTTTAATAAAGATCAAGGTAGATTATCAAAATCTAATTTTTGATTTGAGTCTATATATTCTCGGTTTGTCTTATGTCCTGGTTACCTATAAATTATGCATGGAAATATGAAAACCCAAGCATCCATCAATCAAAATCGAGTAAGGGCAATGATCAAAGCTGGGTGAAATTTTACAAAAGTGGGCAAACTGCAAGGTCAATAGGTGAAGGAATATTTGCATGAAATATGGACAAAGTTAAAGTTTTTGCGTATACAAGGACTCTTTACTTTACGGTTACTTTAATGGCCAAGGTTAAAGTTCTGATTTTTTGGGGGGTTAAAATTGGTCAAACACCAAGATCAAAATCAGTAAATCAAATTTGGTGGTACCCAAAGAAAGGTCTTGTCACGAGGAATACTCCTCAAAGAAATAGAATGGAGTATGCTTGAGTAAAAGCATTTGGTACTGTAAGAAATTGGAATGAACCTACCCCAACCCTCATCCCCGAAACAGGATTCTCGACTTTGGACAGTTTTCCTTTTTTATGCCCCCGTAATCGAAGATTCGGGGTTATGAGATTTTGCTCCATTTGTCTGCAAAAACTTTAACCTTGCCCATAACTTTTGAATAGTGGGAGCTGTGGCTTTCATATTTCACATGTATATTTCTTGTAACATGACCTTCCTTTGGATACCACACTGATTCTCAAATTATAGTCTCAATTCGCTTTAAATAATGTACCGTGTTTTAAGTAATATAAAATTTCTAATAAATGTTATTTTCTGCCAGTCATATGAACCATTGTTGGTTGTTGATTAAAATACAACAATTGTTTGTTGTAACTTGAATGACTGTCTTTAGGCGAAAATCGCATTGACGTCGCGCACAATACAGGTGTTTTATTTTCACATACAGCATTGGAAAATTCATTTGTATGATTGTGCAGAGATAGTTTTGCTTGAAGATATGAAGTGTTATATATCAATGGAAAGGAAAATATATGAATAATGACAATATTACACTTAAAATATATTTTCAGACGTTTTTATTCGTAAAAATATAGCCAGATTTACGGCGATGTCGTCATTTTTCTGATGTCCCAGCGTTACATGAAATGTACATGCGCATCATTAAAAGATTGTTTAAATAATTAATCCTATGCCTAATGCCATAAAAATCGGCATATGAATGTGTCATTTGTATCCAAAAAGGATTTCATAAGTAATTTAAATACTCGGAGGACGAAATTGATTTATCGGCACAGGAAATGTCGTAAACATAGGTGTCCCGTTTTTTGTAGATCTAGAGGAATGAGACTAGAAGTCATAAGTACCAAGCCTAACCTATGAGTTAGTTGATTATTTCTGGTATAGTTATATTGTACATGTATCGCAGAACACAGGAAATATCAGTATAATATAATTCCGACAATATTCATTTAGCAGGATGATTTTTTCTGTGTCCAGTGAAATGTCCCATTCATAAAAATAAAGCGCCTGTGTAGCAATTGTATCATTTTATCTTAAAATTTCAAGCAATATACCAGCATGAATATCTTTAAAAAGTATAACCTACAAAAAGTACGTAAAGTTTACTTTAGACTATATATACAAAGTTTTATGTCATCCCGCAACAACTTTTATAAAGGAAGCGAATATACATGTCCAAAGAATTGTCCCAAGTCCGTTTGACGCGCCTTAACGTGACGTGACGTAATGTACATGGTTTCAGTACTCGTTAAGATTAGCCTAGTCCCCTAGCTCATCTTTGTTAATTCTAAAACAATATTATGAAACAGATTAAACCTAAGTTTTTTTTTTTACATTCTTTTCTGAGAATTCGAAAAATCATTTCAATTTGAAATCGGACTCCAGCATAGTGACATATATAGCCCACATATATGTTTCGAAAATTGACACTTAGTCGACATATATATATATATATATATATATATATATATATATATATATATATATATATATATATATAAAATTATTTAAATTACAAGTAAATGTACCAAAGACTCTATGCATTACAGTTACATGTATCCTGATACAATGTCAAACTCTAAGCATAGAAAAGACACTTCTATGAACGAAATGAATAATACATATATTTTAAATATAAGCAGTCAAATGAAATGTTTAATGTGTCTTTTATTATTATTAAATAGGCACAATGCTTTTGTGAATACGAAAAGCTTCAACGCAGTCTGTCCAGCGTCTACACATACCATATATACTCCATTCTTTACATGTCAATTATTAATATCTTAGGGCTAGCATCAACTTCACATAATGTAGTAAATAGTAGGGGTATCAATTTTACTCGAATAGCCTAGTAGTTTAAAATTTTAAAACCGGTCATTAGTCGAGCGATACACAGTAGTCGAGTATTCTGATCAGTACTTCCTTGACAGATTGCTTGTACACTAACTGTTTAAATCAAACTACAGTCACATATGTTGGAAATATCCAATAGATATATTTTGCTCTTCTTTATTAATACAAATTAAAATAATTTTTAATCGTTTTTATCGTTTTTTAAATAATGGTATCAATCATTAAACATTAGGACTTACCTTTTCTTTGCATTCAATAGTATTTTGATACCGTTTGGTATACACATTTTTTTTTTCAATTAAGACAGCTCTCACTTCCTTTAATTTTTATTGCTGAACAATCACCCCCCCCCCCCACCCCTTAATGTTATATCCAAGTTTCTGTCTAGAGAAAATTTGGAACCCACATATCTTCCTTGAGCACACACGTGTACACTTACGAGAAATGTTTTAGTAGTTTTGTCAACAACCGGTATACCGCTGAATGATGAGAGAATCGGTTAGCCAAACCATAGCTGCAGAACTGTAGCTCTCCGGAAAAAAAATATCGACACACCGAAGAGCTACAATGCCACCCATTGAAAATCTGTATAAATCTGTATAAAATCTGTATATTTATTGCGCACAAAAAAGTGCGCTAGTTTCTCAATTTATTTCTAAATGTTTTTAAACCGTCATCTCAAAATATTACTAGCCGTGTGTTCCTAACATATCCTTTCACTTTTCCCACAACAAAACAGTTCTTATTATTGGCCCTCCTGTCCCTGAAATTGAGATCATAGAGAGAACGATCAAAGGCAGTTATGCCTGCTGTTCAATTCATTTCTATGCATAAAATATGTGACCGCGACTGCGAAAAAGGGTCCAGATGCGGCACACGTCATAATGAGAAATCGGCGATAGTTCTGAACGTTTGCGTCACAATCAAAAAAAAAAATAACGCGTGAAAAAATTGCAATACACGTGCTTCTGAAAAAGTTTATCTCTGTCTTGTATTTTAAAGTATTAATTATGAAAATGAAAATGTTTGTTGTAATGTTTTGTAATATATTTTATTACGTTTTTTTTATTTTAATTTGAATTTACCGCGGGTTGTAAAGAGCAATAACTCTGTCCATAACAGCAGGCGTGTTTACATTTCCGGTTGAAAATAGATTGAAAGTGAAAGTCACAGTAAAGTTGTAAATTGGAAATGTAGGGAGTTCAAGCACTAAACATGAGCCAAACTTCCACAGCAACATCGATAAGTATACCATCAGAAATTGTTCTTTATCAAGATGATGAATTTTTAGAAGATATAGAGCGTGTGGATGAATTATATTTCTCTAAACTTGTTGCTCCAAAATCTAACGTGCGCGACAGACAGTTTTGTGATCTGTCAAGTGACAGTGAGACAGATACGAGTGATTTTGGTGATGTAAATTATGATTCTGACTCTGAAAGTGACAATGACAACTATGATGGGGATGTATATATACCGAATGAAGTCAATGACACCGACACGAAGGAATACATAATCCGTTCCAAATTTCAGAATGACACTTGCGGGTGTAAGGAGTTTTATGGAATGCCATGTAGCACGAAAATTGACTTTGATGCAGCATGTGAGTTCCGTGATCATTGTCTACAGTGTACTCGGGAGGAACTTGACACTTTACTTAAAGTTGAAATGTTTGCACATAGGCGATCTGGTTCTGTCACACAGTCCAAGAAACACAGAGAAAAAGAACGAGAAAGACCATTTCAGGAGTACTACTTCAATGGATGCAGAGTGTGTCGTACAACATTTTGTTTTGTACATGCTGTTGAAAGAAAAAAAACTCCATAAAGCTGCCAGATCTCTGGATACAGTAGGGTTTTTACCCAGAACGCATGGAAACTGTGGTAAGGCTCCGCATAATAGCTTAACAGTGACAGACAGGGACCATATCAAAACATTTCTTACGAAGTATGCAAGTGACCATGCCCTGCCTCTACCAGGCCGACTGCCAAATTACAAATCTGAGAAAGTGCTTCTACTTCCGTCGGATACGACAGCTGCTGACATTCATGCTAAGTATGAGATTCTAGCTGAAGAAATGAACTTCAGAAAAATACACTTAAGGACATTTCAAAGAACTTGGCATGAGTTGTGTCCATTCATTACAATCATGAAGCCATGCACTGATCTGTGTCAGCTTTGTCAGAATTTCTCTCATCAACTGTCGACAGTTTCTAATATGAATGATGAGGAAAAGGAAGAAATCCTTTCTACTTATACGCAGCACGTTTCCCAAGCTAAACAGCAAAGAGACTACTACAGACACCAGTGTACCACCAGCAAGGAAGTGTTCATTTCCTTACCAGAGGAATGTAAACAAACTGGTAAGTTAAAATTTTATTGCAAAATTAAATTTTTCCTTTTAGTGTATATATAGTTACAAGTATGGTATACTTTCCTTCATTAGCATTAAATGAACATTCTTGTACTATTATATGTGCTTGGATTTGGACTATATTATCAGCCTGGGTAGCTCAATGGGTAGAACACCTGACCAGGGTTCAAGGGTTCAATTCCAGTCATGCATTTTCTCCTCTTTTCCTTAGTACTATTAATAGGAAAACAGACATAACCAAAGTGTTTGCAAAAATGTCTTCTGTGAAATTGAATTTCTTTGTTCATGAAATATAAGTAAATACTATGAATAACTTTCAATGCATGCAAATGATCATGAATGATTAATTTTATTGTAGGAAATGCTCCATGCACAGTTGATGTGCAAATGCACTATTCCTGGGACTATGCACAACAAGTGCATTTTCCACATCATGCCCAACAAGTGGGACCAATATTTTTTAAGACGCCCCGGAAATGCAATGTGTTTGGTATATGTTGTGAGGGTTCAGGTATGTTAATTAATTCATTCGTCATTATATATTGCTTAGTTCTTCAAATCATTCAGAAATAACTGTACATGTAATTCTTATAAGAATTTTATTAATAAATTACCTTTTATATGGAGATCTAATATTTGACGAAATAGTAAAATCTAAAATATATATATGTATTAAAGGAGGATACTCTTTCAAATATAGAATAATACATGTATGGGACTGAGTCTGAATAAACCAATTTTAGTTATTATGAATTCTATTAAATATAGTTGCAGCAAAATATTAACACATTCTGTTTTTGTCATAATGCATACATATAAGGTAAATAAACAAGTCAATGGTTGAGTTACCGTATTAAGTTCTGATCAAAATTTTTGTTTTTACTTAAATTGCAGGAAAACGAGTGTTCTACTTGACTGACGAGGCTGAGAACACAGGAAAGGGTGCTAATTCTGTCATTAGTATGGTTCACCACTTTTTTCAATACCATGGATATGGAAAAAAAACAGCATCCATTCATTTTGACAACTGCAGTGGGCAAAACAAAAACAACTTTGTCTTTATAATGGTATGCTCTCTGGAGAGTTCTTGTAGGTAAGTGTACATCATAATGAAAAATATTTGATATTTGATTATTAAAATTTGTAAAAGCATTGTTTGATATTCAGTATGTTCATGATGTTCAATGCCCAAAGTGTTACATACATGTATGATATCAGTTTTGATAGTCAAGAAATGTGAACTCTTAGTAAATTTAGCATTTGTATTTAAATTAAGGAGTGTATTTCTTTTCAATCAGAACTCCATGTTATTGTGGAATATTCTTATGATGGTGGCAGGACACACTAAATTGACTGACTGGCATTTTGGAGTCTGGAAAAGTAAATTAGGTTTATTACAGCAGAAACCATGAATGATATAGCAGACACAGTCCTATTCATCCCGCAGAGGCCATAACATTCCTCTAGCCGTGTCAGATCCACAAACACCTGTGCAGTTTAGGAACTGGAAGTCGTACCTTGAACAGTTCTTCAAACCCTTGAAAAACATTAGGTGCTATCATCATTTCCGAGTAAGTGCTGAGACCTCCTGGTGTTGTTGAATGTAAGGAGCTCTGTAATTCTGTTCCTTTGTGTGTTAATCTCCTGAAAGATCAGAATATCCTTCCCTCCTTAGATGATCCTCTGCCTCAAGAAATCCCAGCACCCGGTCTTGAGCCCAAGAAGCAATGGTACCTATATGAGGAAATCTGTGAACATTGTCTATCACTCTCCGCTAAAGACACATCCTGTCCAAAACCAGTCGTACCAAAGAAAGAGGTGAAAGTTTATTCTCCTGATCATTCCACATCACACTTGAGGAAAAGGAAGAATCTTCTCCTTAGATGAAGGGGAATATTATTGAGTGTAAGAAAGATTAGAAGTTAAATGTATACATGTAGTTCCTGTTGTATTACTCCCAGTAATGTGTTACATTGATGTACTTTTCTGTCCATTGAATTTCATTGCTTTAAAACATTTGTTGGAATTGATACGTTTACGCAACTGTTTACATAAGCTGTGTCCATGAGTAGTGTTACCTCTCAACAGTTAAAAAAATGTGTAACAGTATGAAAATTGTTAACTGATGTTTTCACCTTCTCTGCGACATTTTCCTTTAAATGTACTTTTGATATATATTTCGTACAACCATGCAAAAATATTACAATTTTATTATTTGAAAGCTTTGTCAAAAATGATTAACGACACATTTTTAATTTTCAAAAGATACCATTTTCACACTGCCCCAAAAAATTTAATTGTTATACTCTTTATACTGAATACTGTTGATAATGTTAAGAAAGTACAGATGCATACATCTGTAATATAAGAGTACATTTTATCCATAATTTGTATGTTTGCAATATTCAGAGTGTCTGTTTTAAAAATAGTTACCTGCTATTCATATTTTTGTGATTTTGCTTACAGCTGTAAAATAATTTTACCTCTGTCATTCTGTAATTTATGTGATTTCTGGTGTATTTTGTCATAACTACCAATAATAACTTTTTTTGTTATTTTGGAATGTAATTTCAAATTGCATATCTTGATAATAATTATTGTGCATTTCTCATGTTTCTAGAGTTTATTTTATTGAAAATAAATGGTTGGATTATTTTGTTCATTATGCATCTTTTCTTCCCTTTCTCTTTTTGGTCATCGATGCTGGTAGGATAATAAGTCAATCTTCTGAATCAAGTTCAGTTGTTTCAACAGCCATATGTAATAAGTAACAGTCATATGTAATAAGTAAGAAAAACAGTATATTTAATGATTCAGTTTATTTTCATCATATCTAAGCAAAATTTTAAGAAGAGTTTAAAGAAAAAGAGAGATTGTTTTTAATATACCTGTAGACTGAAAGTGTTCAGATTTGTTTTCTAATTACGACGTTATGGTAACGTCACTGACGTTACGATATGACTTGAAGATGCCTGCATACCTTGGCCTGTATCTTCTCTATTTTTCATGATATTTGCATGAAATTTTGAATTTGTGTCATTCAAATTGTCCTGATTTAAAAAAGACAATAAAATTAATTTCGATTTTTTACTCATCTGGACCCTTTTTCCCAGTCGCGGTCACATATATTTTAAACTAAAAAAATTGAGATAATCGAAAAATTCGTCTATTTATACTGAAATGTTGGTTTGCAAGATAATTCGGTCCAATGCGTTTCGTACGTATGGAAACTACGCAATAATTGATAGAGGGGTAAGAACTTTTTTGAAATCTAGTTTTTTGTAATTGAGGTAAGAATTTGGAAAAATTAATCCAAAACCGAGTGCATTTTTTTGTGCGCAATAAATATAGTTTTTTCTATGGATGGCACTGTAGCTCTCCGGTCTGTCAATATATATTTTTTCGGAGAGCTACAGTTTTGCAGCTAGCCAAACCACTACTCAGTATACCCGTATAAGTAGAATTTTTAGCAATGTTAGCATAATTAGCGAGGGTGTTGAGATCGGTAAAATTGAATATGGCCAACAATCAATTGCGTATTTTTAAAAATCGTGCATTTAAAAATCGCTGAAATAACTTTTCGCTAAAAATGTACACCTCTTTAAAGCGTCTCGCTAAAATTTTCACTTTTACTAACGACATAAATAGAAAATACAATATTATTTTAGGCCTATCGATGAAACCCAAAACGTTACTTACTTTAAATACCGTCTAGATCTAGCTTTTTATATATATATAATTATTCTTGCGCATATTTAGATAGCTATATGTTTAGCTCATGTAATTAATACCTTTGATTGCCCGTGAGTGTGTACGTTTTTAATGAATTAATAATTTACTCTTTAATTACCTGATTAGAAATCATAATCTTTTATAACATATTTTGATAGAAAAGCCGTTTTCAAATTCGTATATTTTAAATAGAATTCAAATTATGTATTATGGAAAGGTCAGCAAACTCGCTTTTACATGTTTTTTTTCTTGAACATATATAAACTGCCCACATTCGAGCCATTCTTAAAACATATTTAGAGGATGTGCGTTGATGATTGAAAATAAGGTTCATTTGTAAAACGTATGTTTGTTTTAAATATATATCTGTACAATGAATATAAAAGACTAGATAAATATAGAAAAAGGATGAGTCTGCAAGGAAGATAAAAGGTTAAATAATGAAGTAAAACAGAGATCTGGAGTATCATTTAATATGTCTCATTAGCAAGG
>NW_026939586.1:0-9509 GCF_032062105.1 Saccostrea cuccullata | reverse complement strand
GTTTTTCGTTAAAATGATATTGTCCTACGGACCCGGTTTAACGATAGAATTCGTTCCGTGTTTTCGTAATGTAGCAGAAAGAAACACGGGCGATAACTCGCATAGTGCATTTACTAGGAACAATCTAGAGAGTTCCGAATGTAAACACGGCCGGTAATTTGAATCGAGAGAAAAAACGTTGAGAAAATTAATTGGATTTTCGTATTTATATGGATTATTTTTTGGGATAAAAGGCATAAGCAATCTCAAGAAGGTTTGTTTTGATTATTTTGGTAGTTGTTCCCAGTGCAAATCATTTTATATTCTTCAAAATCGTTTTGGAGTGGATCCGCTCCGATTTGCTACATTACAAGTATATGGGACGTATTCTAACTGTGGTGAGGGCCTGTACCGAGACACAGTTAGATTATTCTAACTATTAGTCGACAGGTTATATTCCATAGTTTTGAAAATCTACGAAATGATTAAATAACAAGAAATGAATAAATAAACAAAGAAAGAAAAAATAAAATAAATAAATATTTTTTTAAACGTTTCAACATAAGTTTACATAACATTGGTTCAACAATGTCGGCCCAACATTAAAGTATGTCCATACTTCAACATTAAAAATAACAATGTTCAGGCACGTAGCAACGGGGGGGGGGGGGCTGGGCCTATAGTGAAATCAAGGTTGGCCTTGAAAAAAGTTGGCCACCACCACCCCATCCTTTTGCTTGTCAATTTTTTTAGGTAATTAAAAAAAAAAAATGGGCCCCCCCCCCCCCATTTTTGAGAACGATGCTACGTGCCCCTATGTTGGCCCGACGTTGGAACAATGTCAGTGCACCAACTGTTGTAATTACAATGTCGGACCGATGTTGGTACAATGTCAATGTACCAACTGTTGTAATTACAATGTCGGACCGATGTTGGAACAATGTCAATACACCGACTGTTGTAATGACAATGTCGGACCGATGTTGGTCCAATATCGTTCTGCCAACCGCGATATGTAGCCGATCTACCAACCACATGCCAACATCGGCCCAACGTCAGCTTGCTATCTGGGTTAGGGGTTTCCTGAATTAGAGCGTCAATGTCTGCGCCAAAGTAGCTAAAATATGATGCCGGGGTGCTTCTTTAAATACATGTTCTACAGTATACATGTATAAACTTGGACCTTCACAGCAGCAAAAAGATTTAAAATTGTGAAAAATATGACTGGAATTGTAATCTGACCTCAACATCAACCAGAAAAAAACCTGTATCGATGTTGTAGTGACTTGTGTTGTGTATACTGATCAAGTTTTCTTGTTGTTATTTAGATGGAGCTTCGACGATCTTCGAGGATTCGGCGTCGCCGCCTGGCACGCCGACTACGTGATGGACTTCCCAGTAAGTATTATAACACACAATCTACATTTCTTAGTTGATAAGAATAGTACAAGAAAAAAATCTGAGGTTCTTGTCTACATTTTTATCGTGCTATCATTTAATGATTATGATTCCATTTTTCTGTCTTTATTGACTTTCTGTTCATTATCTCCACAACAGTGACGCACTTTCAGTTCATTATCTCCACAACAGTTACATTGTACGCACATTTACCTCAAATTTGACATATGGATACGTCATAGGAATATGTATACACATGTACCCAGTCAAGTTTGAATTTGGTCATGATCCAATGAGTTTTGCCAGAGTTATTCCTCTTGAACTAAAAAAATATGAGAAATTTCAGTTTCCATGCACTATCTACAGTTTGAAAGGATTTATGTATAGGGTGTTATTTTACCAGAATATTCAGGTCAAATTGCTGTCTGTCGGTCGGTCCATTTAGTTTCCGTTCATTTTTCTTCACAACCATTGCACATACTGAAATGAAATTTGGTATACAGGTATATCAGATAAATATCTAGGTCAAAATGTGTTGTGGATATGATCGCCCAATTTTTGACAGTGTTGTGCCCCTTGGACTTAGAAAAATTTTAACTATTTACAGTTTCCGTTCATTTTCTTTAGAGAGGTTGCACACATTAAAATGGAATTTAGCATACAGATTAGTCAGATGAATATCTAGGTCAAGTTCTGTTTTGGATATGATCACACCATTTTTAGCTCTACTGGTCAGAGATCAGAAGAGCTTATGCGATGGTAAGGTGTCCGTCTGTCTGTCTGTCTGTCTGTCCGTCTGTGCAAAAGACACACATTTGGTTATATATTGGGTACTCAAATCCAAGTTATTGGATACATTGGATACAAAAGTGTACACACGAGAGAGCATTATTTGGGTATCTACTGTTCAAATCTTATTGGATATTAATCCTCGTGTCCGTATTTTATTGGGTTTTTTCTTATTGTTTTTTATTCATTCCAAATTTATTATATATTTAATATTTGCTGGTAAATTCAGACAAGACTGAAAAACCTTTGGTTTTGAACCCATATTTTTGTCAATTTCTGTGATATAACTCTTTTATTGTAACACCTAACTAATTTGTTCTTAGCAATAAGGATTTACACCTGTATATTTCAAAATATCTAATATTAAAATATATGAATACCTAAGTGCAAAAAAAAAAAAAAAAACTAAATTGTGCAAACACAACTCAACATATCTCAGACTCTGTTCAACCTTTCTTGAATAACAAAAATAAGTATTTAAGGAGAAACCTTTTTGAGTCATGACCAATTAATAATAAGCAAATGCCCATTACATGTTGGGCAGAATGAAGGTAGCCAACAGGCATTGGACAGGTGTCCAAAACCTGTTGGGTTGTATTTTGACAAAGGGATTAAAATACCCAAGAATAATTGAACATGTGTACATTGTCCAATTCTATTTGGGTTTCTTGAATCTCCTCATCAAAATACAACCCAACAGGTAATGGACACCTGTCCAACTCCTCTTGGATATCTACATACCACCCAACAGGTAATGGACACTTGTCCAATTCTTCTTGGGTTTCTTGAATTGTTTCATCAGAATACCACCCAACAGGTAATGACACCTGACATCTGTCCAATCCCACCCAACAAGCAATGGACACTTGTCTCCAAAATACAACCCAACAGGTAATGGACACCTGTCCAACTCCTCTTGGATATCTACATACCACCCAACAGGTAATGGACACTTGTCCAATTCTTCTTTTGGAATTGTTTCATCAGAATAACCCAACAGGTAATGGACTCCTCATATATTCAAAATACACTTGTCTAATTCTTGGGTTTCTTGAATTGGCATCATCAAAATACAACCCAACAGGTAATGGACACCTGTCCAACTCCTCTTGGATATCTAGGACCCAACAGGTAATGACACTTGTCCAATTCTTCTTGGGTTTCTTGAATTGTTTCATCAGAATACCACCCAACAGGTAATGGACATCTGTCCAACTCCTCTTGGATATCTACATCCCACCCAACAAGCAATGGACACTTGTCCAATTCTTCTTGGGTTTCTTGAATTGTTTCATCAAAATACAACCCAACAGGTAATGGACTCCTGTCCAACTCCTCTTGGATATCTACATCCCACCCAACAAGTAATGGACACTAGTCTAATTATTCTTGGGTTTCTTCAATTGTTTCATCAGAATACCACCCAACAGGTAATGGACATCTGTCCAACTCCTCTTGGATATCTACATCCCACCCAACAGGCAATGGACACTTGTCTAATTCTTGGGTTTCTTGAGAATCTCCTCATAAGAATACTACCCAATATGTAATGGACACTTGTCTTGGATATCTTCATCCCTTCAATAGTATATAAATTAAAAGGTATTGGACATTCTTGTTGGGTTACTCAAAATTTTTTCATAAGAAAGAAAACCCAATAGGTATTGGACATTGGTTCAACTCCTCTTGGATATTACATCCCAACATTAGAATAAAACCCAACAGGTAATGTTTACTTGTCCAACTCTTCTTTGGTTACTTATACCCTTCATTAAAATTGTCAAATTTGTCTTGGATATTTATACTCTTGCATTAGATTGCAAACCCAATAAGTATGACATTTACCTTCCCTAGTTGAATTCAAATTTATCTGCATAAGCATACATAAGTCCAAAACATATTTAATACTTTAATTCTAACATTCCACATCTCATTCAGTGTACACTTTACAAATGATAGGAAATATATAAGCATTTTGTGCCTAAACTATTTGGCTTTTAAAGAATTTTATAACCATGTTTGCAAAATTTAAATTTAAATATTGGAACTTGGAGCAAGTCATTACAGGTAGAGCAAGATGCTGAAAACCATATTGATAAATAGATCACACCCTTGATAAAATATTTGCCTTCAGTTGCTAAGATTGTGTTGTATTATATGGAAAATTTCTATAATCCTGTTTATTACAGATACATGTACAATGCATATTTTCCCTGTAATAATAAAAATACTTCTGAGATGTAAAAGAATGGATTTAATAGTCACCGATGTTAAAAGATATTACATGTATCTCATTAATCTGGTTTGGAAATCACAAACTTAGTTTTGAAGCCGATTAAACAGTGTCGCACCAGAAAACCCAGTTACAAGTACAATGAATGAATTCGTTGTATCAAAACTTTAAAATAATTGATGCACTATGTCCAAATCTTTTCGACAAATCGGGATAAAGATATTAAATCAAATCATCACTGTTATAAGTCTTAGAGCAAGAGAAAAGTCATTACATGCCCAAATTTTACATGTAAGGCTTTGATCCTATATTTCAATAAATGTCAAAATGGTTTTATTTTTGTTTCTCTTCCATACTTTCTTCTTCAGGGTCTCTCATGGCCTATACTGTATGATACCTCCATTGACCCTGCTCTTTTATATTGCCATATGTTTATCCAGTAGCAGTGGTTATGCTCAGGCAATCTTTGAAATATTCCTCATTTCATGCATCTCCTTCAAATCTGCCTCTGTCCTTTTTATTCATTCTGCAATTAGATAAAGGCATTTCTTTGCCGTATAAAACATGTTTTTCTTGACTACAGTAAGATCACCCTTTATGTTGATCAAACCCAACCAAGAAGTAGAAGTATATTTCTTATTCAGAAATATGTATTGATAAATAAAATGGAAGAAAAACTAAATTCTATCAACTCTTTTTTGTTTCTTCTATGTCTAACTGCATCTTCATCCTACCCCCATCTGCCATAATTTTATCAAAATGGAATCATCATTCAACACACAAAACGATGTTGCATATTAATTAGACAGTTTGTTAGTTTCTGATTGTTAAGAAGGAGATTTTAAAAAGATTTTACACCTATTCCTTGCAAATTTTAGACTTCTAATGTAACACTATCAGTACATTAGGGGTACATAATCTTCAAAAACATCTCTACACTTAATGATAAAGCTTTCACATTAGTATTGTTTTTAGCCCAATGGTTCTGCTAAAGAGGATTTAAAATTGACCCAAACCTTACTAACTGCTTTGAAATTATATTGACAGGGACAGAGACACACTTGACACTCCATCCCCCTTCCTGGGGTATGCTTTGCACAAAATTTAATTAAAATTGACTAAGCTGGATAGAAGTTGAAAATATGAAAAATTACAGTCAAACAGAATATGAATAACTTTCACCACATCAGACATGAAGTAGTTATCCTTAAATAAAATACACCTGCAAGATGAAGCTATTTTATTCCTTTGAAGTGATATCTATCTCTTGTTTCTTTTCCTGTTATACACGTATTAACATATAACCTTTGACCGAATAGTACCACGGTATTTACTTTACAATTAATTAAGTTCTGGAACCCACCCTCAGATGCCCTTAAAACAAATGATTCAAAACTGGCAAAGGTAAAGGGCAGAAGAATATAAAATAAAATGATAGTACAAACAAGCAAACAGTGTGCATGTAAATGTTGGCAAACACTAGAAAAAATACTAAGGTACTTTCTCAAACTCAACATGAATACTAAAGAGGTTTTATGTAGCTGTATTGCACATACCAAAAGCTTTCCTGCGTTAAAGATTGGTTGCCTAGTAGTTATGTAGTATGTACAAGTTTTTTCCTCTATTTCTTCTAATTTAAGAAGCGAAAATGTCTCTAAAAATCTTATGGTTGGCATGAAGTATTCCTGACCATTTTACTGATTACTTACAATTGTCCTATTTCTGAGGGTCATCTTCTGATGAGTGTGTTCTCTGCAATGTTCACAATTGAAGTTCCTGTTTTACCTGTTAAATATTGAAAATCCTCAATGAATATGATTATGGTTTTAATTTCCATTGCAATTATTGATTACTTTTATTAAAAAAAATCTAAACCAATTTATTGTAACATAATACTTAGGAAAATATTTATGAAATATCAATGGAAAAAAGGAATCATTATCTCCAGTTATCCTAAAATCACAAGTAAGCATTAATCATATAAATTCACATACGTAAACCCATTAGCTTTTTGTGCTATCAAATCATAGTCATCGCTGTGCAATAAATGAAATCAAGTACTAATCCACAGCTTGGTGGCAATAAAGTAACCATCCCTGAGTAAAAAGTAACAAGCCCAAATATAGAGGCAAAAATTAAAAAGTAACATTGAAAAAAAGTTCATCGTGAAAAAAGTCAGGGTATTAACTACAGATGATTCTTTTTAAAATTAAAGTTTAATTTAATTTTCGCCAGTAAAATTTAATCATATATGAATTAATGATTTAAAAAAATGAAAATTTTTTTTTTTAAATATTCCTTTTCTGGTCATTCACCAGTTCGTCTGATTAAAACAAAGCAAAAATCATTTTGTTTTCATCTTGAATCATTTGAAGCCATATATGGCATATGTACAATGAAAATCATTAGACTGAAATTATAAAAACTTATTATTTGTATCTGCTATCATTAATTTATATAAACATGATAAAGATAGAAATTTTCCATGAATTACAAAATCTAAGTCAATTGCGTTATAAAGATATCAAAATTGAATTTGGATTCTCGAAATTTTCTACGACTTGGAAGAAAATACACCTGTACAAAAGATTTAAATAACACATTACAAAGAAGATAAAATTGTATTATTAGATAAAACGAGGTGTTCTCCGTGCTCCAGACTGTATGAAAAGCTTTAATTAAAATGTTTTAACTACATTTCTTTACTTAATTTTGTATTTTTCAAAAATATATTTTTTGATCAGTTACGCCATATACATGTATGGCTTTAAATAAAAAAAAGCGCAACATAATTGCATGACACTTATCATTGAGGTGATTGAGTGAATGTATATAATTTAATAATGAGATATTGTGAGGCATACATGTACATGCAAATATTGCTATATTAAACAAAGGAAAGGGGGGAGTTCAGATCAGGAAAAAAAGATTGTTTTTAAGTAAAACAGTCTGGTAGTACTGCAAAATAGATGCAGTTGTGGAGATTTATGGATAATATTTAGGAGCATGCTGTCTGGAATATTTCCATATAGGGAATTAAATAACAAAAAGGAGTGAACATACCGGTGGTGCTTTTCATGTATTACATGTGTATTTTAAAATTCCTAAGAGGAATACGTTATATCGCGACTTCCAATGAGTACCTCGCAGTTATCTAACTTACTACCACTCTTTTGCGGGGAGAAAACCATTTCTGGGGGCAAATGACATTGTGTACAGTAGTGACAATCGAATGATTCGAACAATTTAATGCCGAAATCACCATGTTTTGCCAGATATTGAACTCCAAATAGTAGATTGTCAAATAAGGAAAGTTTAGAATATTTTATCTGCTTAAAAATGTGACAATTTTCAATAAAAATTTAAGATGCTTAATTAAAAATATCACACCCTCTCTATATATTAGGCTGGTTCAGCGATTGTTTAGCGAGGTATTCCACCAGGATTTTTTACTTATCTGTCCTTTTAAATGCTACAATGATCAATCTTGCATTGTATTGAAAAGCATTCCTACCTCCTTTGCAGAGTAAGTTGTAATCGCGATTAAATTCCTAAGTGCAGAAAACCACTAGCCCGGGTAGCCCCATCCTCAAAAATGGAAGCCCCATCATTTGAAATAGTTATAGTAGCCCTATATCAATTTCAGTATTGTTTTAAATTAATTAAAACAAATGCCAAAAACAATAATTTAAAAAAAATCAAAATAAAGCAGACACTCAAAATCAAAGACAGAAAGAAGCACTGTTTTGACAGAACGTTTTTCAGTAATACAATGAATCCCTTACATATCAGATGAGATAAACTTACATACAATTATTTAGTTGCTGTCAATTATCTCATTTATCTTCATCTCAGCTCACTTTGCGATTGTAATACTGTCTACATAAACCGATAATTTACAGCTGATTTATGAACACACGATTGTTAAAATTTTCATTTCCCTTTCCAATATACATTGTCAGAACATACTTAGTTGGTTATGATATAAAATTAAATAATTAACACTTTCGATTTATTAAAGATTATCTAACAATATACGATCATTTACTAAATACTTCTCGCCCTCAAGAGAGTTAAAAAGACAGAGAAAATTCAAAATACATACAAGTGCAACTTAGGATTAATTGTTCCGATATATCTACTTTAATTTTGTGCACAATTGTTTTCAATATTGCATTAAAATCAATTTTCCTTAAACAAGAACCCAGCAATAGATAAATATTAAGCGAATAAACTTACCTTTTCTCTTGTCAATCAGACAATCTTGTAATTGACATTAAGTGTTTCTTAGACGCCATATTTTTTTTCCATGAAAACAAACGTTGTTATGATCAGGATCAACGGAAGTTGATTTCAGGAACTATTCAGAAATTAGAGTTGCCAAATGTGGAAACTGAAACACAAAACACGGTGCGTCCGGTGAAAGCCACTTTTTTTGGACACTTTTTTGGACAAATCGTCGTGTCCAAGTTTTGTGTGGGTACTAACCTGCAAATACCCAATTCAGGTATTTTAAGCATATTCAGCGACACTTCTTATTGGGTATACCCAATAAGCAAAAAGTACCCAATAAGTACAATCTTGACATGAAAAATACCCAATAAATGCAACAAAGATTGCCCATGACCCAAGGGTTTGTCATGACCTTGACCCTAGGTCATTTTGGGGAAGTTCAAGGTCACTGGAGGAAAAATTTCATGTGTGTGATACATATCTTTATTATGGAAAAACTTGCTTCTGAAAAACCCAGCGGGGGTATTTTGTCCCGTTTGGACAGTTCTAGTTTTCTTTGAAGAGGATGCACATATTGAAATGGAATTTAGTATACAGATTAGTCAGATAAATATCGAGGTCAAGTTTTATTTTGGGTGTGATCGCACCATTTTTGACAGAGTTATGCCCCTTGAACTTAGAAAAATTCCAATTATATGCAGTTTCCGTTCATTTTTTTTAGAGGTCGCACATATTGAAATGGAATTTAGTATACAGACTAGTCAGATAAATATCTAGGTCAAGTTCTGTTTTGGGTATGATAGCACCATTTTTGACAGAGTTATGCCCCATGGACGTAGCAAAAATTCCAATTATTTTCAGTTTCTGTTCATTTCCT